>NW_027397129.1:6161192-6165218 GCF_003265705.2 Callorhinus ursinus
AACATTGTGAAGATGTCAATGCTACCTAGAGCAATCTACACATTCAATGCAATCCCCATCAAAATACCATCCACTTTTTTCAAAGAAATGGAACAAATAATCCTAAAATTTGTATGGAACCAGAAGAGACCACGAATACCCAGAGGAATATTGAAAAAGAAAAGCAAAGCTGGCGGCATCACAATTCCGGACTTCCAGCTCTATTACAAAGCTGTCATCATCAAGACAGTATGGTACTGGCACAAAAACAGACACATAGATCAATGGAACAGAATCGAGAGCCCAGAAATGGACCCTCAACTCTATGGTCAACTAATCTTTGACAAAGCAGGAAAGAATGTCCAATGGAAAAAAAGACAGTCTCTTCAACAAATGGTGTTGGGAAAATTGGACAGCCACATGCAGAAGAAGGAAACTGGACCATTTCCTTACACCACACACAAAAATAGACTCCAAATGGTTGAAAGACCTAAACGTGAGACAGGAGTCCATCAAAATCCTAAAGAAGAACACAGGTAGCAACCTCTTCGACCTCAGCCGCAGCAACTTCTTCCTAGAAACATCACCAAAGGCAAGGAAAGCAAGGGCAAAAATGAATTATTGGGATTTCATCAAGATAAAAAGCTTTTGCACAGCAAAAGAAACAGTCCACAAAACCAAAAGACAACCGACAGATTGGGAGAAAATATTTGCAAATGACATATCAGATAAAGGGCTAGTATCCAAAATCTATAAAGAACTTATCCAACTCAACACCCAAAGAACAAATAATCCAATCAAGAAATGGGCAGAAGACATGAACAGACATTTTTCCAAAGAAGACATCCAAATGGCCAACAGACACATGAAAAAGTGTTCAACATCGCTTGGCATCAGGGAAATCCAAATCAAAACCTCAATGAGATACCACCTCATACCAGTCAGAATGGCTAAAATTAACAAGTCAGGAAATGACAGATGTTGGCGGGGATGTGGAGAAATGGGAACCCTCCTACACTGTTGGTGGGAATGCAAGCTGGTGCAGCCCCTCTGGAAAACAGTATGGAGGTTCCTCAAACAGTTAAAAATAGAGCTACCATACGATCCAGCAATTGCACTACTGGGTATTTACCACAAAGATACAAATGTAGGGATCCGAAGGGGTACGTGCACCCCAATGTTTATAGCAGCAATGTCCACAATAGCCAAACTGTGGGAAGAGCCAAGATGTCCATCGACAGATGAATGGATAAAGAAGGTGTGGTATATATACACAATGGAATATTATGCAGCCATCAAAAGGAATGAGATCTTGCCATTTGCAACGACGTGGATGGAACTGGAGGGTGTTATGCTTAGTGAAATAAGTCAATCAGAGAAAGACATGTATCATATGACCTCACTGATATGAGGAATTCTTAATCTCAGGAAACAAACTGAGTGTTGCTGGAGTGGTGGGGGGTGGGAGGGATGGGGTGGCTGGGTGATAGACATTGGGTAGGGTATGTGCTATGGTGAGCACTGTGAATTGTGCAAGACTGTTGAATCACAGATCTGTACTTCTGAAACAAATAATGCAACATATGTTAAGAAAAAAGAAAAAGAAGAAGATAGCAGGAGGGGAAGAATGAAGGGGAGTAAGTCGGAGGGGAAGACGAACCATGAGAGACGATGGACTCTGAAAAACAAACTGAGGGTTCTAGAGGGGAGGGGGTGGGGGGATGGGTTAGCCTGGTGACGGGTATTAAAGAGGGCACATTCTGCATGGAGCACTGGGTGTTATGCACAAACAATGAATCATGGAACACTACATCAAGAACTAATGATGTAATGTATGGTGATTAACATAACAATAAAAAAATCTGCTCTGGAGAAAAAAAAAGGCAAAAGAAAGCAAATGCCGGTACAGATGTGGAGAAAAGGGAACCCTTGTGCACTGTTCGTGGGATTGTAAATTAATACATAGCCACTATGGAAAACAGTATTGAGGATCCTCAAAAAATCAAAAATAGAACTACCAAATGATCCAGTAATTTTACTTCTGGGAATATATCCAAAGGTAATGAAAACTAACTTGAAAAGATCCCTGCACCCTCATGTTCACAGCAGCATTATTTACAATAGCCAAGACGTGGAAACAACCTAAGTGTCCATTGATGAATAAATAGATGAAGAAGTTGTTTTCTACATACACACACAATGGAATATTATTCAGCCATTAAAAAAACAACAACAACAAGGAAATCCTACCATTTGCGACAACATGGCCAGACCCTGAAGGCATTATGCTCAGTGAAATAAGTCAGAGAAGAACAAATACTGTATGATCTCACTTATACATGGAATTAAAAAACACAACACCGAATTCACAGAAATAAAGGTCAGACTTGAGGTTACCAGAGGCGGCGGGGGAGGGGAAATTGGAGGAAGGTGTTCAAAAGGTATAAATTTCTAGGTATGAGATAAATAAGTACTAGGGATGTAATGTACAATATGATAACTATAGGTAACACTGTTGTAGGATATATAGGAAAGTTAAGAGAGTAAATCCTATGAGTTCTCATCACAAGAAGAAAATTTTTTTTCTTTTTTTCTTTCTTTTCTTTTTATTGTATCTATATAGAAGATGGATGCTAGCTGAACCTATTGTGGTACTCATTTAAAAATACATGTAAATCAAACCATCATACTGTATGCCTTAAACTTATACAGTGACGGATGTCAATTACTTTTCATTAAAACTGGAAAATTAAAAAAGAAAAAAAAATGAGAAGGAACACTTCACTCTGCCTCTACCATCAGACTCCCAGCAGCAAAAACCAGGAACAATCCCAAACTTACCTGTCAAAAAAAAAAAAAAAATGAACACTGTCAGAAACATAACATTGTACCTGTCAGGCAGTCATACCTCTTCAGCCTGTGCAATTGATTTCTACCTTCCTTTCCCTGCCCTGTTCTCAGTTCCTCCCTCCCCAGCTTCCTCCTGGTCTTTCAAATACTCTGAGACACCTCTTTCTCCATTTACACCCTTTTATCAAAGGAAACTGGCACACTCTTCATCCCGGTCTGCTCAAGAGTGTGTCTACTTGTTGGGTGCCTGGGTGGCTCAGTTGGTTAAGCGACTGCCTTCGGCTCAGGTCATGATCCTGGAGTCCCGGGATCGAGTCCCACATCGGGCTCCCTGCTCAGCAGGGAGTCTGCTTCTCCCTCTGACCCTCTTCCCTCTCATGCTCTCTATCTCTCATTCTCTCTCTCTAATAAATAAATAAAATCTTAAAAAAAAAGAGTGTGTCTACTTGATAACAAACATTTTGTTTGAGGTTAAAGTAAAAAGAGGTGTGGGCAGTCGTGTCTTAATTCACACACATATGTGCGCACACACACACATTATGCATAATTTTGGTGAGGGAAATGCTTTGGTGGACACTACTTCAGTTAGGGCCATATGTCACCCTGGCAACTGTTTTTGCAGATGGTTATAAGCTTAGAAAAGATCACAGAATATTCAAAGGAAATCCCTAGAAAGCCTCCAAATACAGAGCCCTCAAAATGAAAATAGAAAAAGTTCTTACCAGCTGTGTGAACTTGCAGAAATCACTGAATCTCGCCTCAATTTCCTAATCGATAAAATAGAAATAACATCTGTCCTGTCTTACAGAATTATTTTTAGGATCAAATAAAATAATATATGTGTAGGTACTTTCTAAGACTGTATTACTAGACAAATGACAGATCTTCTGATCATCAACTTGATCTACCTTGCATATTTATTTCTATTTCCAACTAAATTCCCATTGAACATTATGAAGAGTTTTCTTTCTGGAGTTCCCTACTAGGACATTTTAGCTCATTCTCTTCCTATCTGTTCTACCAGAAGGAGAAATAATGCAGTGAACTTTCTTGGTTTTCGCCTGAGAGATAAAAACTATATATGGACCCAACTTTTCTAATTGCTGATTCAATAGGAATAGAAGGAGCCCAACCTCCTGCAGCAGACACCTTAGCTGGAGTGTGTGTGTGTGTGTGTGTGTGTGTGTGTGTGTGTGT